>NC_063046.1:38821881-38849557 GCF_018812025.1 Megalobrama amblycephala
TGACTTCAGTAGTTACTAGAGAGTTATCATGTTTTTCACTTTAGAATACTGATCCAAATAATTAGTAATTCCTTCTTAGGTATTTGGTAATACTTCACTCATTACTAGTGGTTTACCAAAGCCTTTACTATAGAATTAATTATACATTATTCATTATTCACATTAATTACGAACTTGTATATAGTAGTTCTTAGTAGTTCTCTGGGAGGTATGAAAAAAACAGTAGTTACTGATTAGTTAATTGTGAACTACCACCTTCAGCTGAGCACTATTACTTACTAATTCATTCATCAGAGTTACTTGTTAGTTAATAGTAGTTACTAGAGTGTTAATAATGCATTATTCATTTGTTCCTGTGTAGTTATTCATTAATGAAGGATCAGTATTCTAAAGTGTTACCTTCACAATTACCATCAGTGATGTTTTACTCCCATCTCCACAGACGAGTGAGGCAGGTTCTTCACTCTCTGAAGTTATCTGCGTAGATCAACAATAAAATATTAACAAATTAAATTCTCAACATAACAGATAAACTATTTTAACAGAAATCTGTGTGTTTGAATGAGAATATATAGAATAAAACTATAAGACCCTAAATGGATTCACTTTTCATAAACACTTACCATCAGTGATGTTTTACTCCCATCTCCACAGACGAGTGAGGCAGGTTCTTCACTCTCTGAAGTTATCTGCGTAGATTAACAATAAAATATTAAACAAATTAAATTCTCAACATGATTGATAAAACCATTTTAACAGAAACCTGTGTGTTTGAATGAGAATATATAGAATAAAACTATAAGACCCTAAATGGATTCACTTTTCATAAGCACTTACCATCAGTGATGTTTTACTCCCATCTCCACAGACGAGTGAGGCAGGTTCTTCACTCTCTGAAGTTATCTGTGTAGATCAACAATAAAATATTAAACAAATTAAATTCTCAACATGATTGATAAAACCACTTTAACAGAAATCTGTGTGTTTGAATGAGAATATATAGAATAAAACTATAAGACCCTAAATGGATTCACTTTTCATAAGCACTTACCATCAGTGATGTTTTACTCCCATCTCCACAGACGAGTGAGGCAGGTTCTTCACTCTCTGAAGTTATCTATGTAGATTAACAATAAAATATTAACAAATTAAATTCTCAACATAACAGATAAACCAATTTAACAGAAACCTGTGTGTTTGAACGAGAATATATAGAATAAAACTATAAGACCCTAAATGGATTCACTTTTCATAAACACTTACCATCAGTGATGTTTTACTCCCATCTCCACAGACAAGTGAGGCAGGTTCTTCATTCTCTGAAGTTATCTATGCAGATCAACAATAAAATATTAACAAATTAAATTCTCAACATGATTGATAAAACCACTTTAACAGAAATCTGTGTGTTTGAACGAGAATATATAGAATAAAACTATAAGACCCTAAATGGATTCACTTTTCATAAGCACTTACCATCAGTGATGTTTTACTCCCATCTCCACAGACGAGTGAGGCAGGTTCTTCACTCTCTGAAGTTATCTATGCAGATCAACAATAAAATATTAAACAAATTAAATTCTCAACATGATTGATAAAACCACTTTAACAGAAATCTGTGTGTTTGAACGAGAATATATAGAATAAAACTATAAGACCCTAAATGGATTCACTTTTCATAAGCACTTACCATCAGTGATGTTTTACTCCCATCTCCACAGACGAGTGAGGCAGGTTCTTCATTCTCTGAAGTTATCTATGCAGATCAACAATAAAATATTAACAAATTAAATTCTTAACATGATTGATAAAACCACTTTAACAGAAATCTGTGTGTTTGAACGAGAATATATAGAATAAAACTATAAGACCCTAAATGGATTCACTTTTCATAAGCACTTACCATCAGTGATGTTTTACTCCCATCTCCACAGACGAGTGAGGCAGGTTCTTCACTCTCTGAAGTTATCTATGCAGATCAACAATAAAATATTAAACAAATTAAATTCTCAACATGATTGATAAAACCACTTTAACAGAAATCTGTGTGTTTGAACGAGAATATATAGAATAAAACTATAAGACCCTAAATGGATTCACTTTTCATAAGCACTTACCATCAGTGATGTTTTACTCCCATCTCCACAGACGAGTGAGGCAGGTTCTTCATTCTCTGAAGTTATCTATGCAGATCAACAATAAAATATTAACAAATTAAATTCTCAACATAACAGATAAACTATTTTAACAGAAATCTGTGTGTTTGAATGAGAATATATAGAATAAAACTATAAGACCCTAAATGGATTCACTTTTCATAAACACTTACCATCAGTGATGTTTTACTCCCATCTCCACAGACGAGTGAGGCAGGTTCTTCATTCTCTGAAGTTATCTATGCAGATCAACAATAAAATATTAACAAATTAAATTCTCAACATAACAGATAAACTATTTTAACAGAAATCTGTGTGTTTGAATGAGAATATATAGAATAAAACTATAAGACCCTAAATGGATTCACTTTTCATAAGCACTTACCATCAGTGATGTTTTACTCCCATCTCCACAGACGAGTGAGGCAGGTTCTTCATTCTCTGAAGTTATCTATGCAGATCAACAATAAAATATTAACAAATTAAATTCTCAACATAACAGATAAACTATTTTAACAGAAATCTGTGTGTTTGAATGAGAATATATAGAATAAAACTATAAGACCCTAAATGGATTCACTTTTCATAAACACTTACCATCAGTGATGTTTTACTCCCATCTCCACAGACGAGTGAGGCAGGTTCTTCACTCTCTGAAGTTATCTGTGTAGATCAACAATAAAATATTAAACAAATTAAATTCTCAACATGATTGATAAAACCACTTTAACAGAAATCTGTGTGTTTGAACGAGAATATATAGAATAAAACTATAAGACCCTAAATGGATTCACTTTTCATAAACACTTACCATCAGTGATGTTTTACTCCCATCTCCACAGACGAGTGAGGCAGGTTCTTCACTCTCTGAAGTTATCTATGCAGATCAACAATAAAATATTAACAAATTAAATTCTCAACATGATTGATAAAACCACTTTAACAGAAATCTGTGTGTTTGAACGAGAATATATAGAATAAAACTATAAGACCCTAAATGGATTCACTTTTCATAAACACTTACCATCAGTGATGTTTTACTCCCATCTCCACAGACGAGTGAGGCAGGTTCTTCACTCTCTGAAGTTATCTATGCAGATCAACAATAAAATATTAACAAATTAAATTCTCAACATAACAGATAAACTATTTTAACAGAAATCTGTGTGTTTGAATGAGAATATATAGAATAAAACTATAAGACCCTAAATGGATTCACTTTTCATAAGCACTTACCATCAGTGATGTTTTACTCCCATCTCCACAGACGAGTGAGGCAGGTTCTTCACTCTCTGAAGTTATCTGTGTAGATCAACAATAAAATATTAAACAAATTAAATTCTCAACATGATTGATAAAACCACTTTAACAGAAATCTGTGTGTTTGAACGAGAATATATAGAATAAAACTATAAGACCCTAAATGGATTCACTTTTCATAAGCACTTACCATCAGTGATGTTTTACTCCCATCTCCACAGACGAGTGAGGCAGGTTCTTCACTCTCTGAAGTTATCTATGCAGATCAACAATAAAATATTAACAAATTAAATTCTCAACATAACAGATAAACTATTTTAACAGAAATCTGTGTGTTTGAATGAGAATATATAGAATAAAACTATAAGACCCTAAATGGATTCACTTTTCATAAACACTTACCATCAGTGATGTTTTACTCCCATCTCCACAGACGAGTGAGGCAGGTTCTTCAGTCTCTGAAGTTATCTGGGTAGATTAACAATATAGTATACTAAAGTATCACAAATTCTCAACATGATTAAAGCTTATGTTTTAATAATTGTTTAGAGCACAATAACATTTATGAAATAAGTGTTACTTATTACTACATATAAAATTACATGTATATTTATATGTATTAGTACAAATAAAACCAAAAAAGAAAAGAAAAAAAAGGTTATTATAGTTAAACCATGGTAACCACAAATTAACCATAGCTTTGCAACTCTAACCATAGTTTAACCATGGTATTTGTGGTAAAACTGTGGTTATATAAATTTTATTAGCCAAAAAACATGGTTACTACACTTTTACTATAGTAAAACCATGGTTAATTTTCGTAAGGGATGTTTTAACAAAGCTAACTTGATTAACAGCTCATTCTCTGTAATTTCACAATCGTCTTATTAACAACACTAGTTTAAATCGTTATGAACTAAAACAGATTTTAACATAAAGAGTAGCTTTGTGCTTATCATTAATCTTACCTTAGGGGCGATGAGAGATGACGTCGTCGTCAGACATCCACAGAGAAAAGGCTTCGGTCAGGTGGGATTAGAGGGTTCAGTTTGCAGTGCTTTTTATATATAATTTAGTAAATGTAATACGTGGCTATTATTTTATACTTAAAATTATATATTTTCCGTTACCGTCTTTGTTGTAGAACTGTGTTAACATGGCTTGAGTTTGACAAATTCCGACATTATGAGGACTTCCGGCGGTCAGCCAATCAGAAGCCGCGATTTCATACACACGTATTAATAATTAATGAGGAGGCGCAGTACCAAGTCCCGGCTACAGAGGCGCACTTCCGATACACACGTCATACACAAATTCAGGTTTATGTGAATTATAAAGACATGTGGAGAAATTTTGGATTTCAGCTCCCCCTAGCTACTGGAGCACTTCTACATTGCCCGAATTATGAGGACACCGGCCATGTCCTCATAATTCAAAATGTCCTCATAATGTGGCGTGTATTCATACGAAATGTCCTCATAAATCACAAAGGCCAACACACACACACACACACACACACACACACACAAACAAAGTTCAGAGTCAGTGAGAGATTCATTCTGCTTCAGCATCACGTCTTCATGTGGGGTCCGGCCTAAATCAAGTCAAGTCACCTTTATTTCAACTGCAATTTATACTACACAGATACTAGTCTAGTCTAGTCTAGTCTAGTATAGTATAGTATAGTATAGTATAGTCAAAGCAGCTTTACAGTGATAACAGCTACATGATGATCAGTAATGCAAAGAGGGTTCATTTTGGCTGTACAGCTCTAAAAGAAAATGGTGTCATTGTTCAGCTGAAGTCAGTTCAGTGTTGATTCACTTACATTGTAAAGACCATCAATTATTATGTAAATTACTGTAATTATTTTCCTCTATAAAGCAGTTCTGCAGAAAACAGTGATGTCATCATCTAGGCTAGCTTAGTTCAGTTCTCATCCTATAATGTCAGTACTGTCAGATCAATAATATTGTTGAATATTATTGAATATTGTTGAGGACATTTTCCACATCACAGGCAATGTCGTCTCTTGCCAGGCAAAGGGAAAAACCTGTGCCGGATCCAGCCTTGACAGCCTTGTCTCCACACCCCTTGCTCTTTCTCCTCATCATCCTCTTACACATACTCTTCCTCCTCTACTTTTCAGATTGTTTCCATTTATTGTTGGTATCATCATTCAGCACCTGTGTCACCTGTGCACTCTGAACTGACCTATATTTTATACAGTTGATTTGATCACATCATTAGAAATAAGTGTGAATAATTTTGAGTCATTGTGTTTAAAGGATGACAACTGTGTTGTAGTTGTGTTTAACTTTTGCCACATGTATTTACCATTTTGCAACACAGTGCAAAATGTGTTTTAGTGAGTAAGAATGTGTTTAGAGTTTTGCAAAAAGAGTGGATGAGATTTGCAAACAGTGTCTTAACTACCTGAACTTGTTTAAGGTTTTGCCTACAAAGTGACTGATTCGACAAATGGGTTTAGGCCACTGAGCATTGGGTTCAGTGAATGGGGTTTAGTGTTTTAGCAATTGTGAAATGCTGTAATATAAATTTCCATATTTTCCTAAAAATGTTTTCTGAGAAATGACACACGTGTATTTGGTAATCCGACAGCAAACAGTTGTTACACGTGAGGTAACTTGGGAACACTCTCTTCAATTTTTTTGAGTGTTTTGTGCAAGAGTGACGATGTAAAGATATATGGCTACAGAAAAATATTTGAGCCACTTCTACAAGACCTTTGTGATTTGGAAGAACATGGTGTGTTCATCACAAAACTTGGCAGGTTTGTCAAAGGAACGGTCCATAGTGTTGTAGCGGATAATTTGGGAGCCCACGGATTGGCTGGTTTTGTGGAGAGCTTTTCCGGACAGTATGTTTGTCGATTTTGTACCGCTCAGAAAAAAGAAATTCAGATGAAGGACGTTCAGTAAGATGATTTTTTGCTGCGAACAAAAGAACTGCACAAAGCACATGTAAAGTCTGCAAACGAAACTGACAAGTTGCTTTGGAGTAAAAAGAGCTTGTGTTTTGACAGAAAATCTCCACCACTTTCCTGTTTGCACAGGCTACCCCCCAGACATCGTCCACGATTTATTTGAGGGTATTGTTCCTCATGAACTGGCACTGTGTTTGAGTGCTCTCATCTCTAAGAAGTACTTCAGTCTTGAATATCTTAACACGTAAATCCTCAAATTTCCTTATAGGTGGAGTGACAGAAAAAAAAAATCGACCTCACCTCATACCAAACAGCTATTCATGTAAGAAGACAATAGGTGGCAACGCCCATGAGAAATGGGAGCGTTTAGCGGAAGTTCTACCCGGAAGACTCTAATGCACGTCATTGCTCATTATCTAACCAATCATCACACGCCACCCGTGTATATAAGTTCTGTTCCCACCCACTATTGTGTTCGCAGATACCATCGCTGGCATTCCTTACGATGCATGTACAGGCCTATTGTGATTATCTAAATATTCACACAGACAATGTTAGCGGTAGTCCGATGTACTACAATGTGAAATGTTCATTTTAGATGGGATGTGCTACATTTAAGTTCAGCAATATCATCAAAGGGCCTCAATGCGATCTTCACTATTCTCTCGTCATCACTACAACAGCCATTTCATCTCAGTGATAAGTATTTTCATCGTTTGATGCACTTTGATGTCGTTGGGTGTATAATCATACTCTTTTGCTCTATTACATACATAAGCAGAGCTGTGCAGTCGCACGCATTTGTTTGAGACGGAACTGTGCTCGTTCGCATTGTTACATTCATAGCATGTCGGTAATGATCCGCATGAAAGCGGAATAGGACTCGTTTAACAGCAGGAAAAACGACACGCTTCGTAACTTGGGTATGGTGCATCTAGCAATTTTGACTTCCTTTGTAAACGAGGCAGAAACCTTATTAATTATGTTCTGTGTGGTGGTAATAAGGCTATGTCGTTTGCATTTTGCTTAAAGAACATGTTTTATTCTCGTTAAATTACTGTACGTGTTCACATTTCTTCAGTTAAAGTCTCTGTCTATGTCATGCTCAGCTTTGAGCACGTGCTCCAGATTTTCTTTGTGCAGGAAAGGGACAGTCGATTTAATTCCCATGATATTGCTTTATCTTTCTGCGACTATATATTGCGATACGACAAATTTTTAACATATTATTTAAATAACCCTTTTCGTAAAGTAATAATTCTAGGACGATTGGGGTGATTTAAATGAAATAAATGGTGTTTTACATATTTCAGGTATGTATTCACATCCAGGAAATAAATAATTAAAATGTAAATTAACACTGTATTAACTGTATTAAATGAATTTAATTTACCTGTGCTAAAGGCACAATCTCGGCGTGGAATCGCGGGCGCGATTGCCAATGATAGACCGATTTCAGTGCCACATGCGAGTCCCAGCCTGGACTTCCAGGATAGGAATGAGTCAAATCATTCTACCGAAGTACTTTCAATTGCTTGAATACTACTCATACAGTTAAGTTCATTTCATGAATGTCAGATAAAATAATTTGAAGATCAAATATTTAGAGAAAATGTTTTAGGTTGAGCAATTCGGCACAGAAAAGCAGGTACCTGGATGCCAAAAAATGAGACAGACTCAGAGTGCAGTTCAATCATTTGGCACACACTTTATTGTCCAGAGTTGCATTATATAATTAGAATATAAGAAGTGAAACTAGCAGTTCAGTGACTGAAGTACATAAAAGGAATATAAGGTCACTCATTACTATGACGTGAGGCCTGCATCTCTTTAAGGTGTACAGAGAAAGATCACATGATGAAAAGGGCACAGGATGTTTCTAGAATCTCACAATGGCCACTTTAAGACAGAATGTCTTACCATTAAAACATCATTGTGCACACAAAAACTTGATTATTGTAGACATACACACACATATCCTTTTTTTTTTTTTTTGGTGTTAGTTCGAGTATATATCAAACTAATTAAAAATCTGATTGGTTACTTAAAAGTTAATTAGATAATCTTTAAGGATTAAATTCTATCTTTTGATTAAAATTTGTAACTCATAAACAATCACTTCTTGATTAAAATTTGTAACTCATAAACAATCACTTCTTGATTAAAATTTGTAACTCATAAACAATCACTTTTGATTAAAATTATAACTCATAAACACGGCATAATCACAGTCACTGCATCAGTATCATCATCAAGCTCATGTTCATTTGGTTGAACAACAGTTGCACGAGAAAATGTCTGGGTATGTTGAACATTTAGCATCACTTGGTATGTATCTCTTGATGTGATAGCTGTAATGGAACGCATAATAAAACTACTGATACATCGAAGCAAGCATGGTGCTATCAGCAGTAAAATCAACATGAGGACAACAATAGGTATCACTGTGTTGAAAATCCAGGTTCCCCATCCACTCCAAAGGCTATCGAGCCAGCCAAACCAAGATTCATCTCTCTTTGGCTCTGGGATGGATTCCCTCATGTGATTGATGATGTTCGTGATGTTGTCTGAATTGTCTGGAATGTAAAAACAACAAAATACATCCAACATTCGGCAAACTCCTCCCCTTTCCGAGGTGAGAATATCCAAAACTAATCTGTTCTGAATGACTGCTTCTCTCATTTTCTTCAATTCATCTGAAATGATTCCTAATGCGTGGGCGGTATCATTCTCCAATGATAAAACCTGCCATGCTAAGCCATTGATCTTATTCAAAGCAATTGTGGTCCCTACTCCAGTAAAGAAACCTGCCAAAGACCATCCTACATTTTCCCATGGTGTTGTCCATGGACTAGAGATCTTGTATCCCTTATATCGATCGGGCATATTATTTACATTTCGTTTCTTTCGATGTGGTATAATTTTGTTGTCGGTATCAATATTCTTTCTGGTCATTACTGTAGTTCCCGTAGAAAGCAATGCTGGATAACAGCATTCATGCCAATTTCCCTCATCTAAATGATAGTACGCCATTCCTCCACAGGTCCAAATCATTCCTGGGGCACTATCGAGGGATGAGAACGGGCATTCAAAACTTTCCATAGTTTGATTATGATACTTAATGCTACAGTTATTTTTATTCATAGCTGTTTGATTTACTGTTATGGTATTCTTACAATCTGACGTTCCTACATAATGCTTGCCTTTATTTGAACAAATACACAAATCTGCGTGATGTGATTGCACATGAAAAGCTGGTCCCTCAAATGGAAGACCTGTATATGAGCAGTTATAGTCTTTGAGAGAGGATGTTACAGTTTTATTAGATCGTAGATTATCCGTCATCTGTACTATAATAGACATTTGTCGTGGCATGTCACATTTATTTTTCTCAAGATGTACTATTTCTGAGGTTATTGGGTACGTTTTCCATGCTGAATGTAGTTGCATACAAATCCAACATTCTCCATCTATCTCATTCTTTAAAGCACCTCGTTGTAAAAGCGCTAATGCACATGCGTAATTTCCTTCACATCTGGCTTTAGCTGCCCTAACTTTCTTAATAGCATCTGAATTCATGATGAACTCTATGTCTTTTGCTGACATATCCGGTAATAAATCAATAGAAGTTGGGGATAACCCTGTTATCACGTCCTTAATTGTCATGTCTGCTTCCTGTTGAATTACTTTAATCCGAACTTCCTGGTAACCATCTTTACCTGTTCTAGCCCATCCACAGTAATATGTTCCTGCATCAGAAGGCTGTACGTTAGGTATTGTAATATTCAGTACCAATGAACGCCTTTTTTTTTCCATCTCTCCATACTACTCCTATCTGGTCCACTAACTCTGCGTTTGCTTTGAATCGTCCTTTAATTCCCCACTCATCTGGTCCAACATACGCTTTTATCTCTGACATGACCCAGTACAAAGGTATAGACCGCTACCATACAGATTTCGTATCAATTTTGAATTAAGGCCCATCGCCCCCAGATGAGCAGATATAGGGTCACACACAAAGCTTTCATCCCTTCCTTGTCTTAAAGTTACTACAAGTGGGTTGGTATATGGTAGATTTCTTGACCCTAATTCTCTTTTATGAGGAATTGTGTCATTGTGTTTGATTTTCTCTACTCCCTTCAAAAAGATCACTGACACAATTATTGCTGTTATTGTCATGAGGATACATGTTGTTCCTCTTAGCCCACACATACCTTGCCATCTAAATGGATGCCAAGGCCTCTGTACTGATTCTACTCTTCTAGACATAAGAATTTAAAATGGGCTTCAATTAATGATTTCCAAACTTTATCTATCTTATACACAATCAATTTTCCCTCCGGATGCGCTTCTTTTGGTTTGATTATAATAATAATAATAATCCTTACATTTATATAGCGCTTTTCTGGACACTCAAAGCGCTTTACATATTGAAGGGGGAATCTCCTCAACCACCACCAGTGTGCAGCATCCACCTGGATGATGCGACGGCAGCCATATTGCGCCAGTACGCCCACCACACACCAGCTTATTGGTAGAGAGGAGACAGAGTGATGAAGCCAATCAGTGTATAGGGATGATTAGGAGGCCATGATCGACAGAGGCCAATGGGCAAGTTTGGCCAGGATGTCGGGGTTACACCCCTACTCTTTTCGAAGGACATCCTGGGATTTTTAATGACCACAGAGAGTCAGGACCTGGGTTTAACGTCTCATCCAAAGGACGGTGCTTTTTGTCAGTATAGTGTCCCCATCACTATACTGGGGTGTTAGGACCCACACAGACCACAGGGTGAGCACCCCTGCTGGCCTCACTAACACCTCTTCCAGCAGCAACCTAGTTTTCCCAGGAGGTCTCCCATCCAGGTACTAACCAGGCTCAGCCCTGCTTAGCTTCAGTGGGCAACCAGTCTTGGGCTACAGGGTGATATGGCTGCTGACAATATGTACTAGAGCAGTATTTGGAGGCCTTGCTAGTAATCTGTCCTGCAATAAGTGCCACGTATCTCTTGCATTAATCGGTGGACATGCATATATTGTAATTCTACCAAGGATGACGTTTTCAATGGGTAACTCAAAGTTAGATAATGTTTCAGATGCTATTTCAACCCACGTTTCTCCTTGTACTATTGTCCACTCATGCAACAGGTCCAATAAAGACATTAATTTGCTTCTTGTTTATACACTTCGAATGTTCCGTATTTTAATGTGAACAGATATAGCACAGTTCTGTTTGGAAATGGTCTCTCAAGAATTATCTCTTCCAATCTTGGTTCTTCCTCTAGGGAGCGCTTAGCTAAGTGAACAATATTTTCGTTGAACGCTGCAACAGCTTCTGCAACTGAACACTGTGTAAACCCCTCTAGAGGTAGTATATCCATTAATAAAATTTGGCCCTTAGTGCATACAGGGGTGTGTAAGGAGTTAACACTGTTTGGCTCAATGGGCCATCTATCTTCCAGCTTTGGCTAACCCCCACCTCACTATTAGAGGTAGTTCCTTCCTCAGCTTAACCAGTGTTTTGCTCCTCCCTGTTAGGCAGTAAGGTGAATCCCCTTTTGAGATTCTATTCTAAATTGGAGCTTGCCTGCTCTCCTGGAGGACAGTGCTTTATTCTCGATGCGTGAATCCACTGTGGTTGGTAGTCTGTCAGAACTCCTGTCCTCGTTACAGCGATCACCGTAGCAGGTCCAAGATACCTCGGCTCTCCCACCTTCGTCGGTTTCAAGCTTTTGATCAGCACACTCTCTCCTGGAACAAAAGGGTGAGTAGGCTTTTCTGAGGGACGAGGAAGACACAGAGAAACATCAGCACATATAGAATTCAGCTTCTCGATGAGGGAAGTTACGTAGTCCTCCTGTATCACCTCCAGATCACCTAGGGAAGTAATGCCTGCGCAGCCTTTGACCCATTGGGTCGGGAAAGGCCTACCCATTAGTATTTCAAATGGCAATAATTTAGTAGTGGAAGATGGAGTCATTCTTATTTCTGTCAATACCATGGGTAGTAAATCTAGCCATTTCTTTCCGGTATCTATGCAGGCTTTCGTGAGCCGCCTTTTTATCGTTTGATGAAGACGTTCGATGTTTGAGGAAGATTATGGGTGAAAGGGGATGTGAAACTGCCAGGCCATTGATAATGCCTTGGCCAAGAGCTGCGTTACCTTTGACATAAATGGCGTCCCATTATCACTTTCAATAGTGGTAGGTATACCAAATCGAGGAATTATTTCTTTGGTTAGAATCTTTACCACAGTTTTAGCATCTTCTTTTGCGCATGGAAATGCTTCTGGCCACTTTGAAAATCGGTCCACAATTACCAAAAGATATTTCAGATTACCTATTGGCGGCATGTGTGTAAAGTCAATCTGCACATTCTGAAACGGTGCTTGCGGATGCGGCAGTGCATCATGTTTAACTGGTCTGTGCTGATTTACTTTTGCGCATGTAAGACATGCATCTAACACGAGCTTCGCAGTTTTGTGTACATCTGCAATACAATACAATTGATTGATTACTTGTACTACTTTTGCACAGCTTGTATGTGACAGACCATGGTAGTGCCTGATGAGGATTATTAATCCTAACTTTGGAAGCGCTATTCTTCCCTTTTCGTCTCTCAAGATCCCATCTTTATCTGGGGCACATCCGTTTTTTCCCCAATGCTCCAAGTCAGCCTGTGTTGGTTGAGTCTGCAGGATCTTAATGTCAATGTCAGGTATATTAGTTATATGCGTAGCCATAGTTACCTGACTCTGATTACCCACAACAAATGTCGATTTGATTTGGGCCTTTGCCGCTTCCTTGGCGGCTTCGTCTGCGTTTCGGTTTCCCACCGCTTTTTCGTCATTCCCTACCGTGTGACTTTTTACCTTTACTATGGCCACTTCGGAGGGTAACTGTACTGCCTTAGTCAATTGTCCTATTAGGTTAGAGTGAGCTATGGGTTTGCCATCTGCTGTTTTAAAGTCTCTAGCTTCCCATGTTTTAGCAAAATGATGCACCACCCCCCATGCATACTTTGAATCAGTGTAAATAGTTACACGTTTTCCTGCCATCAGTTCACATGCTCGAATTAATGCTACTAATTCAGCAGCTTGGGCCGAATTATAATCCAAGGCGAAAGCCTCTATTACCTCTCCAGTGTCTGACACCACAGCATAGCCACAAAGGTAGACGCCATCAGAGGGTTTTGAACATGACCCATCAATATAAATATTCTCCCCCCCATCCAGGGGCGTATCCAAAAGATCGGCCCTGGAAGAACATGAGGAAGTCATTTCAATGATACAATCATGATCTGTCACATTATCTACCATGTCAGCCATACCTAGAACGCCTAATAGCGCAGGGTTGATGGATGCTGTTGGCTTAATAGTGAGGTTTTTAGTAGCCAGCAGGATTGCCTCATAGCCTGAGCGTCGTTGCGCTGTCATATGCTGTGTTTGCATATTATGTAAAATAGCTCCTACCTGATGAGAGGTATAAAGGATCAGCGGATGCGATAAAACCATTCTTTCTGCCATCTGTACAACCAGAGCAGCCGCAGCTACAGCACGAAGACATGCTGGCATACCTGATGCTATATTATCTAGTTTCTTAGATTGGTATGCTAATGTTCTATACGTGGAGCCATGCTGTTGCAACAGGACGCCAAGAGCCACCCCTTCCGCCTCGCGGACATGCAAATGAAAATCTCAAGAATAGTCTGGAAGGCCCAACGTGGGTGCCATAGTGATGGCTTGTTTCAAGGCAGTAAAATGTAGCTCTGCCTCATCAGTCCATTTCAAAAAGTACTTGGGGAGCTTTGTGGTCAATCAGGTTTCGCAAATGCCTATCATGTATGGCACAATCAGGTATCCAGGATCTACAATAGTTCACTAACCCCAGAAAAACTTTGAAGCTGCTGTACAGTTCGAGGGGACTTCATTTTTCTGATCATCTGGACCCTATCAGTCGAGATAGCTCTCAAACCTGGCATTATGATGTGTCCCAAGTATGTCACCTTAGACTTGACCCACTGAAGCTTTTCCCTTGAGGCCCTGAATCCAGCTTGGGCGAGCACATTGCAGACGATGGAGGCCTTTTCACAGTCCTCTTTTGTCTCCCCGGAAACCAGGATGTCATCTGCGTATTGAAGCACACAAACTGTAGAAGGCAAATCAGTAATTTTAGCTAAAGTTCTTTGCACTGCTGCCGAGAAAACGGCGGGCGAATCAATGAAACCCTGAGCAAGGTGTGTCCACGTCAGCTGTTTACCCTGAAATGTAAAAGCTAAAATGGGCTGAGTATCTGGATGTATAGGTACAGAGAAGAATGCTGCGCAAAGATCAATAACCGTGAAATATTTGTGCGTACACGGAATAGGGTTAACAACAGTTGGAACGTCAGGGACGATCGGTGCCAACGGTGTTATCAATTGATTTATAGCTCTTAAGTCTTGGGTCAAGCGGCAGGTTTTTCCATCGGCCTTGACCACTGGATTCACAGGTGTATTGTACGGCGAATGTATTGGTACGAGGACACCCTGCTGGACAAAATTATCAATTAATGGTTTGATACCAAGTTCTTTGTCTTTAGACAAAGGATACTGTTTAATATAGACTGGTTTGTTAGTCTTCAATTTAGCTTTATAAGGTTCCATGTCTATGAAACCTGTGTCGTCTTTGTATTGTGACCACAATGATGGGTTAATCATGTGATGTACCATCTCAGGTGTGTCAGGCTGTGGTGAGGCAGACTGTGGTTCACTGGGCTCTTCCCATGTAGGCAAAGGATTCACTGAGACCTGCAAACTAGACTGGAAGGAAAACACAACTTGTTTATCAGTAAATTTAATATCCATGTTGAGTCTGTGCATGTCCCAGCAGATTGATTGGGGCGTTTGGGATTATGGTAAATTTATGGAAAAATGGTTTAATTCCAGGAGCTCTTACTTCCAAAGGAGGCGTTACGGGGCATGCAATGTCAGTTCCTGATATACCCACAGAGTTAACTACTTTATTAGAAATTGGACCCTCATAGTGTGTGGAGGTCATTGATGTCACATCTGCTCCAGAATCCAAAAGGAACGTTTGTGGCTGACCATGCACCATCAATGTAATATAAGGTAAATCTTCACTATGATTTGAAAACGTTAAAGTCATCACGTGGTAGGATACGTGGCTTCTGGTTTATTTCTCTGTTGCTGTGGCTTTGCCCATGGCTTCATCTTTTGTTGACCTTTCCATGCCCTACAATCACGGCGTACATGGCCCTCTCGCCCACAATAATAACAAACTATTACTGAATTTCTTTGTTGGGCTGAGGGTTGTCTTACTTCTGCTTTTTGGTCATGAACTTTCACTTGAGGCCTCTGCTCTGCAAACATTGCGGTCTCAGTTTTAACTGTGAAACCTCCAGACGAGTCTAGTTCCCTAATTCGCTGTCCCAATGCATCTATTTCCATATTGAACAGATTAGTTGTTGTAATTCTGATCAGTTGGGCTTGTTTGCTTTGCATATTGTTCAAGAAAGTATTTGTGAACAAAGCCTTCATTTCATTATTTATTGGAAGTTTAGATTCTTCCACCCATGCCTTCTTAAACCGCATGTAAAAGTCTGAAGCAGACTCTCTCGGCTTCTGCTTAGTATTAGCAGCAAAGGATAAATCTTGCCTTGCACCTATGCGCTTGTCTAAGAAAGCTCTTAGCTCTTTGAAAAAGATATCGTGATTTTCAGGCTCTTCCCAGAAATAAACATGGGGTGAGGCAGCTGTGCCCGAGCCGGTTGGTTTATCATTGTCACGTTTTAGAGTTGGACATTCATCCATTAACAATGCCTCAATGACATCTTCTTGCAATGTTCTCAACAAAACTGCTCTGTAATCTGCCCCTGTAAGGTGAGCATATTTTGTATGCGTTTGCAGAACAGTCACAAATTTACTAGGATTCTGAGGAGAAGGCAGGCTTTTGCATATTGACTCCATATCAGACATTTTTAATGGTTTCATAGATATTGCATTTCCAGCTCTAAGCCACACCATTGCATTCTGACTGGGCGCCTCAGTTTCGCTTCCCCTTTTTACAACTTTCGAATCATTCTGCAACTTTTTTGGTTTTATCACAGAAGGTGCAGATGGTTCAATACCCATACAATAGGGTGGGGGATTTTCTGCTACGAGTGCTTTTTTCTGGGCTACATACGATGGAAAATAAATTCCACTAACAATTGGTGATTCAACCCAATCACTCTTACGCTAATAGTTAATTAAAACTACTGTTGCCAGCCGTAGTGTAACAACAATGGATATATTCCACTAGCTTCTAGTGATTACAAAAAAAACCTCTCGTATTTCCACGAGATGTTATAATAGGATCCTACAGGGGTAAGTGCATACTTCATTTAAGAAATATCCAAAAAACACTTACCCCCTTTTCCGTAGGTCCTCCGATCCCCGGCGCGCTTTTCTCTTTTCCCAGTTCTTCAGGGAGAATCCCCCCGTTTCGCGGACGAGCCCCCAAACTGTCAGATAAAATAATTTGAAGATCAAATATTTAGAGAAAATGTTTTAGGTTGAGCAATTCGGCACAGAAAAGCAGGTACCTGGATGCCAAAAAATGAGACAGACTCAGAGTGCAGTTCAATCATTTGGCACACACTTTATTGTCCAGAGTTGCATTATATAATTAGAATATAAGAAGTGAAACTAGCAGTTCAGTGACTGAAGTACATAAAAGGAATATAAGGTCACTCATTACTATGACGTGAGGCCTGCATCTCTTTAAGGTGTACAGAGAAAGATCACATGATGAAAAGGGCACAGAATGTTTCTAGAATCTCACAATGAATTAAAACTGAGGTAACGCAGGGCTGTTTCACTGGGCACTCATATTAAATTGCATTTGAGTGTTAAAGTTGCAGACTGCTATTCTATTAGTCTGTTGACTGTAAGCTAGATCAACAGTATGATATTCTAACATTCCATCGTGTTGAGCTCATGCATAACATCAATTCTCTCTTGTACTTTTGCTCACCTGTCTATTAATGTGCCAGAGCGGCTCTGTCAAGTCGAAGTTCGTCGCAAAGCTGTCCCATTTCATAAATGCCATGCTGATGTTCATCCTCGCTCCAATTCTCTTATTCCAGTTTGCTCGCCATGTTCCATAGTGTTGGATGAAACGGCGTACCACTAGACATTACGCAGCTGTCAATATGTTTTCACGGTTACAATCAAAGACTATAGAATAACACAAGACGTGTCACTCTTTATTGTTGAATGGGAGAAAGTGTAACTTGCAATATGGCTGTATATGTCCCGCCTTCTAAATAAGAGCCAATAGTCGATTGGTAAAGTCACCGCGTCATCGCGTTGCCATTAGAAGCTTCGGTTTCTATAGAAACAGTCAGACGCGCGCCTCCGAAATGAGGCACGAGACACGCATATTGGTATGCCCTTCTGAGAATTTGATGTTCCCCATTCAAAGAGATAGGAGTGCCACTTGCACGCCCGAGAGGCATTTCAAGATGGCCGCCGAGTGAAATGTCTTGTCTTAAAGGGACTTTTGTTACTATGCAGTACAAGAAGACCGTATTGCAGTTATTAAGCCATCGACGGGCGACAATGGATGGGTATTTTAAATTTGTGACTTTCTCTGAATATTCAAATCTTGGTAACATTTAGGATAATGTATGTACCAATTTACATAAAGTGTTCAATGGGGGGGGGGGGGGGGTGGAATTGCACGGAACAAGTCTCTGAAGCTGCAAAGTCATTTCTTCTTTGTACTTTGTTGTTTAACCCTTGTGCATTGTTCAAATTTACTACCCTTTCGTTATGTTCGTGGATGAAAACATCCACTAAATTAAACTGCTGTAAAAATGTATCAGATAAATATTTTTTTTCAAATTTTTTTGCATAAATCTGTTAATCAACCTCAGTCCTGATCAAAACTACTAAATGTTTGAAAAAAACATTTACTGTTTTATTGCCAAGTTTATGAAGTGATGTCACTGATTTGGGGAAAAAAAAACCACACAAAATTACTTATTTTTAATATAAAAAATGATTGTGGACTGGATTTTTTTTTTTACCTTTTATCACAGTCTTGGACATGTGAAAGATTAGTAACAACATTGATTTTGATGCATTGTTAGTTTTTGTGCAGCATCAGATTTTATTTTTTTCTCCCTCATTTACTGTTCGTCGCTGTTTTTGCCCCATTGACTTCCATTATAATGACATTTTTTGATTGCAAAGCCATGACACCATATAATCATGCATTCTTGATTGATGGTGGTTTTCCCTGTTGGGAAGAGGTAAAATTTCTAATTTTTACAGTTGATCACCAGGTGGCACCATTAACCCTTTATATAGGCTTGTGCAAAAAAAATGCTTAGTTTCTGGCTTTTATATGGAGTTATATGGAGTATAACGGTATATTATAGTATGTGTGTGTGAGAGAGAGAGAGTAAGACCTTTGCACACTTACCTTGATGCGTCTGAGAAAATCTAAATATGCACCTCAGCTCTCAGAACTACATGGAGTAAACAAAAACAAAGTAAGTGTATTTATGCACCTGCTGCCTTTTGATGGTGAGAAGTACAGACTAAACAAAAACAAGGTAAGTGGATTTAAACACTTGCATGCCATCCCACTGCGTGACTCCAGGGCCAACGCATTAAGGCAGGAACACACCAAGCCAACGTCGACGAACTAGTCGGCAGGGTCTGGGTCCAAAGTTGCCGTGACACACCAAACTGACGCACGACAGCCGACGGCCAAGTAACATGTCCGTTCTGCGCCTGCATAAAATGAAATGCCTTTCCATACCAGTAGGTGGCAGTAGCTGAACAGCCAATCAGAATGATCAGATGGCCCAACGGACAACGAGCTCCGACGCCAATTCAACATGTCGAATCGGCCAAAAAAAGCTGACGAGGACTTCAGCACAACTTCACAGTGAGGAACACACTGAGAAAACTTAGTCAGCCAAGGAACAAAAACTGCCCGACAGCCGACTGTCGGCTTGGTGTGTTCCTGCCTTTATGCGATCACAAGGGTCCAGAACATGGATTCTGTGTTCAATCTGTTTTTTACAGATTTACAGTTTCATACAGATTATGATTGATCTCATTGTCAGCATGACCAACCTCCATGGGCGCAGCACCTTGAGAAACTGCACTTTGGAAACTGCACAGTTGTTGCACTTTGGTTTCATAATAAATTATGTTCATAAATCTGATGCAGACTAGATTTTTTACAGAAAAAAAATGGAAAAGTGTATCACTGAAGGATTTTAAGGTTTTAAACTGGCTTTACCATCAAGAAAAGACAAGCATTTCACACATAGGCCGTCCATACTTCTCACCATCAAAATGCAGCAGGTGCATAAATACACTTACTTTGTTTTTGTTTACTCCATGTAATTCTGAGAGCTGCGGTGCATATTTTGATTTTTTCAGACGCATCAAGGTAAGTGCGCAAAGGTCTTACTCTCTCTCTCTCACACACACACACACACTATAATATACCGTTATACTCCATATAAAAGCCAGAAACTAAGCTTTTATTTTTGCACAAGCCTATCTAAAGGGTTAATGGTGCCACCTGGTGATCAACTGTAAAAATGAGAAATTTTACATCTTCCCAACAGGGAAAACCACCATCAATCAAGAATGCATGGCTTTGCAATCAAAAAATGTCGTTTTAATGGAAGTCAATGGGGCAAAAACAGCCACGAACAGTAAATGAGGGAGAAAAAATTAAAATCTGATGCTGCACAAAAACTAACAATGCATCAAAACCAATGTTGTTACTAATCTTTCACATGTCCAAGACTGTGATAAAAGGTAAAAAAAAATCCAGTCCACAATCACTTTTTATATTGAAAATAAGTAATTTTGTGTGTTTTTTTTCCCCCCCAAATCAGTGACATCATTTCATAAACTTGGCAATAAAAGAGTAAAAATCCTGGATTTTTTTCAAACATTTAGTAGTTTTGATCAGGACTGAGGTTGATTAACACATTTATGCAAAAAAAAAAAATGAAAAAAAATATTTATCTGATACATTTTTACAGCAGTTTAATTTAGTGGATGTTTTCATCCACGAACATAACGAAAGGGTAGTAAATTTGCCCACAGTGTATTTTTGAGGTTTTGAAAATTTTCAAAGCATTTTCCCAAAATATTTCAAAAAATAAGATTGTCACCAAAAATGATTCCATTTGCTGAAACACAGAGAAAGTTGTGGCCAAATTAAGACTCAAAAACACACCATAGTGGATGAAAATATCCCCAACAACACATAAGGGTTAACATGCCATGACACAGACAGCAGCAAGCCTGCTGTAAGTTAAGATCAAATGCGTGGATCCCCTATAACAGCACTTCTACCAGAAAGACTCGGGAAGCAAAGAAATACGATGAATGAGATTTATTTGACAGTATGAAAATTAATAATCAATGATGAATGATTAAGTTCTTTGGTGTAGGCCCCGTCCATATGCACAATCCGGAGGGTAGCAGACGTTAGCTGGTCCTGCCTTTAGATGAAGGCAGGGGCGGAGCCTACCCCCGATGTAAGGACCGGGACCGACCTGGTGGTGGTGGTGGGGAGGAGGTGGTGAATGCCGACGTAGGTATCTGCGAACATAATAGTAGGTGGGACCGGAACTTATATACTCAGTGACGTGTAGTAATTGGTTAGATAATGAGCAATGACGTGCATTAGAGTCTTCCGGGTAGAACTTCCGCTAAACGCTCCCATTTCTACCAGAAAGACTCGGGAAGCAAAGAAATACGATGAATGAGATTTATTTGACAGTATGAAAATGAATAATCAATGATGAATGATTAAGTTCTTTGGCGTAGGCCCCGTCCATATGCACAATCCGGAGGGTAGCAGACGTTAGCTGGTCCTGCCTTTAGATGAAGGCAGGGGAGGAGCCTACCCCAAAAGAACTGTATGAAAGGAAATACGCACCAGATGGAGGATTCCGTTGATTACCAAAGAGAAAGAGATGATGAATGCGCAGACATTGAAAATGTTGAATCATTAAAGAGAAAAATCATTATGCCTTAGCTCTAATGATGTGAAGATTCAGAGTAGGTCGTAACCTTACCACGTTAGGCCGAGCATGAAAGGCCACGTAGGCCGTAACCTTGCCACGTTAGGCCGAGCATGAAAGGCCGCGTAGGCCGTAACCTTGCCACGTTAGGCCAAGCATGAAGCCGCGTAGGCCGTAACCTTGCCACGTTAGGCCGAGCATGAAAGCTAAAAGACGTAGAATACAGTGGGAGAAGCCCAAGAGGCCAGCGTGACGAGCCGCGTAGGTCGTGTATGATAGCCACGATAAGCAAACGTGAGGAGAAGACAGAGTAGATGCCCTGAAAAGCGATATAGATGCAGATAGTAAGATAGAACTGCCACCATTAAGAGTGTCTCTTGACAGTACACTTACCATAGTTGATTTAATTATAGGATTTTAGTAGGGGTGACCCTGAATAGTCGACGATTCGAATCTTCGATAGGAGGAGCCTGATTCGACTACCAATCTCACAGTCGAATCGTCGCAGAGGTGTTATGAGACCAGATATGGGGGCGCTCAATATCTGATTTTACATAGACATACTGGTTCTTTCCCATTAGGTTAATATACAGCCTATTATGTTAATACTATAAATAAAAATGTGAAAAGAAAGAAGCTTTTAATAAATATTTTTAATGTGCGTGAATAAATACAACCTGTGACCGATTTAAGTTTCACTTCTATGATCCGTGACCGGCAGATGAGCATCTTTACGGCAGGGATTAAATCTTCAACAATGTCTGGGATAAAGTGTACAATTGGATGCACTTTGAAATGGTAAAAGATGATCAAAAAAACGTATGATGCAAGTTGTGCCAACAGCTCATGTCCTAGAACTCAACAACAACAAACACTGCGGCGCGCTTCTGCCGGCCAACGAGCTGACTATAACGCGCTATTTGAAAAGACTCAAAAGGACACCGGCAGATCGCGTGAAAGACTGGATTTTTGTCTCTCAGTCAGGTAGGGTAGCTACAAGTGATTTCAAACTATTTCAGCCGGATGTAATGTGATTTTTGGATTCTGTTAATGTTTAGCTAAAAAGACTGCCACTCCAGTTTAGCGTTTATTGTCTCTGCAGTTAAAAAGGCAAGTTGACAATTCTAGCTTTCGTTATTTTAATAATATATTTAATTTTAATTTATTTATTGATCACTCTGGGTTACCTAATTTAACTATTTCTGGCTTGTGTTTTGAATATAGGCCTATGTTCCCCTTCACTTCATGCTTTTTGCAGTTTGACTTGATCATATTTCATTTTTTTAAATAGGCTATTTTCATTTATTAGAAAGGTATATTCTGTTCTAATTCAATTCTGTAAATTAATGTTTGATAAAAAAAATATATTTTTTAAATTCAATTAATTATTATTTTTTTTTTTTTTTTTTTTTTTGGTGCATCAATGTTGCGCTGTAGATTAGTTAAAGCTTGCTCGCAAAGACAATTTAGCCGATGTAATTTGATTTGCCGACATATGAAATGTATGGCCTTTCTGCAGTTATTATTTAAAGTTTATTGATCCAAAATGTTTTTATTCGTTTTCTTCTATATCTTTGAGAGTGTTCTGCACATCGTGGCTGTGAATGTTTATCCGCATTGCCTTTCATTTGTTTAAAAAAGAAAAAATCATTGTCAGTTTCGTCTATCACTTGACAGGCAGTTTGGTCGGTTTATTAGAAAGATGTTTCTCTGTGCTGTGTGTGAAAGAAAATAAAAGTTGTCTTAAGCCGCGGGTAGACTACAGCCAGGCCTTACTTCATTTTCCGTGTCCCGCTCCATCTCGTGCACAGTTCAGCGCGCGAACCTTTCAAAGTCCGTGCGCACTCCCCCCAATTATGATTCGACTATCAGTCGAATATAGGCTATCGGATTCGAATCGGATTCGATTATGTAAATCCATAGTCGAGGACACCCCTAGATTTTAGAAATGCTGTAACCTTACCTGATTCTTTAAGAAATAACTTGGCAATCCTAGATTCATCATAATTGTACATTGGTAATGTAAATGTGTTTAAATGCTGATGATCAGAATTAGGCATGTTAGTCTGAGACATTAGAGACTGCGTATGTGGACCATGTTCCATAGATTTAGTGGTTTGATCATGAGTATATGGAAGTCATAGCGAGTGATATTGAATCATATGAAAACACCACCACCAGTAGTTTGCCTAAGGAACGTACCTTTGATTTTACTTGAGAGCGCTTGCTGAGCATTTCTGATGGTTTGAGCATCACATCTTATGTAGGATTCATATGCTGAAGAAGACCATCTGCCCAGGAGTTTGATTGAGGATGGAGGAATCCCTCGTTCGGCTGCCGTAGTAGCCGTGCCGATCCTAAATGAATGTCCGGTATACAGATGAGTTGGTAGCTTGCAATTCTGTAGAACAGTCGCTAGATGGGTTCTAAACCAGTCTCTTGATATAGGAGACCCGTTGGGAAGTATAAAAAGTGCAGAATTGTACGAAGTGCAGGGACGAGCTTTGAGATAACAAACCATGGATTTGAAGGGGCAGTAATTATTGTTAATCCTTGATATGGTTACAGTTAGACCGGAGCTTAAGACGTCGGTCTTCGAATGCTTCAGTAAAATGGTATAGTAATTGGGTGAAAAGCTTAAATCAGAGAACATCAAGTCTCGAGTAGGATCAAATTTATTGGATTCTGTAGTGAATTCGCCTGGGCGCAAAAAAACATAAAAAGCTGTAAGAAACACGGCTTCTAAGAGAAGGTTAATATAAGCGGAAAATGAGCCGTGACGCAGGTAATCAACCTTTCTAATATAGGCATAGTGATAGGGAGGCGTTGGTCGGGAATTCTATGCGCTGCTTTCGTAAAGCCTTTAAGTAATAGCCGTATAGAAGGAAATGAGAAAAAACTGGGAAAAACAGGATCGTGAAGTCTGGCATGAAATTGAATACCAGCGAGCAGTTTACGTATAGTAGGGATCTTCAAGTTGCGTGAATGAAAGTGGTGAACTAGAAAGGCGCAAACTGTAGGTAAAATCGGAAATGGACAAATCTTATACGCACAGCAAAACATGATAAACGAGGACCAAGCATGGGTGTAAGCTTTAAGGGTAGAAGTGGCAAGGCCCTTAGTCATATAATATTCAGCTGAAGTAATCAGATTATTAAACGAAGTGTTTAGTCCAGAAGAATTTCTGAAAACGTCGGGCACGGTGTTGGATCCGCGTTGGCCGCTGGGCAGAGATGTCTGAAAGCCTGAAAACGAAAGCGAGAGAGTGAGTCAGCAATTCCATTAAAATGTCCAGGAATATGGACAGCTTTAATGATAAAACTATGAATCACCGACTGCCAAATAATTCTCCTTATGACTGACATGATTTCCGGACGGGGAGATCTTCCTTTATTTATTATAGCGACAGCTGCTTCATTATCGCAAAACATAGTAATGCGTTTACGAGACCAAGCTGAACCCCAGAGAACGCTAGCTACCGCGATAGGATATAGTTCGTAGAGCACGGAAGAAGCGGAGCCTGAATCGAGAGTTGAAAACTGCACTGGCCATGTTTCT
Source organism: Megalobrama amblycephala (assembly GCF_018812025.1). NCBI lineage: Eukaryota > Metazoa > Chordata > Actinopteri > Cypriniformes > Xenocyprididae > Megalobrama > Megalobrama amblycephala. The sequence continues at coordinate 38,846,852 of NC_063046.1, forward strand.
GCAAACCAGGAACCTTGAAAATATCCCCCAAAACCTATAGAAGGAGCGGCGTCAGTAAATAGATCCATAGCTATAGACGATTCTGAAACGTTGTTATAGAAGAATGAAATGCCGTTCCAGCTGTTAAGCAGTTCGTTCCAGAACCTGAGATCAGACACGCACCCTGCGTCTAAGACGACAGTATCGCTTAAGTTGACCACAGAGTGAGCTAGAATAAGCAGACGGGAAATAAATGCTCTCCCTTGCGGAATAATGCTCATAGCAAAGTTAAAGTTGCCCGAAGGAGAGAGAGCATGTCACGTTTAGAGACGGAACGCGAAGAGATTAAAAGATTGAGTGAATTCTCGAATTCTGATAAGTTTCTCGTCAGGCAGAGAAGCTTGCATCTTGACTGAATCAAGTAAAATGCCTGAGAAACTCCAGAGAGGTAGATGGACCTAGAGTTTTCTCTTTAGAAAGAGGAACACCAACGTCGGTGAAGATCTGTTTTAGCGTTTCTAAAATAGATGTTTGATGAGACGGGAAATCGATCAGTAGAAAATCATCGAGCAAATGCAAGACAAATGGAAGCTTGCACACATTCAAAAGAATCCAACATAGAGCTTCTGAAATGCAATTGAAGATATGCAGACTGCTCTTACACCCAAATGTGAGCCTGACAGCGAAATAAAATTTTGAATCCCATTTGACGCCAAAGAGGGGCCAATCTGATGGGTGAATAGGTATGATTTTAAAGGCATCCGTGATATCAGCCTTGGCGAGCCAGGCGCCGTGGCCTGCGAGCTTAATTAGTTGAATGGCGTTATCAACTGAAGCGTAGTAGAGAGAAAAAGGTTCTGAAGGGATGCATTCGTTGACGCTTGCAATCGTATTAGAATGAGGCGAAGACATATCAAATATTAAACGCTTTTTCCCGGAGTATTTACGAGTAGCAATGCCCAGGGAATTTACGCGAAAGGGAGAAAATAGGAGGAGAAGAGAATGGTCCTGATAACGTATCCTTTATTGACTTCTTTCTCGAGCAAAACAGAAACCACGTCTGGTTCGGATAATGCCGATTGCAAGTTTTTTGCGACATATGAGGTGGAGAGAGGAGAAAGGCTGCCTACCCGAAACCCTTGGGAAAGCCCAGTGATTAAATAATCTACGAATAGGGAATCGGGATGAGAAGAGAGAAGATCGGAGAGATTTCTGAATGTCAATAGGAGTAGAAGGATGTCCTTTCAGAATCGTTTCTGAGGAATGGGTTTCTTTAGGTTCGTAGCTCTCAGACGTCTTGGACAGACGTATTTTGGGTGTGGATCCTTGCAGATACTACAAACGTGTGAAAATTTACATTTAGAAAATGTACAGACAGCTTCATTAAAATTATTACAGAGAGGAATGCCATTGAAAATTTCAATAGGGCGACCTTTAACATCAACATTAGCGCTTACTGTTTCAGCACCGCGGACAGCACTCGTGGCGTTACTAACGAGAACCTTAGGACAGAAAGATGCAGCATGTCCATGAGAGCTGCATACTGAGCATGTCAGAGTTTTTTGGCCACCAAAGTGACGAATCAACAGTTCTGTGTCAGTAATAGACCAGTCTAGCCTCGTGTTGGAAAGCGTGATGAAGGAAGCCGATTTTGCAGAGAAAGATCTGTGGTATTCGTAGAATAAAGTTCCTCCATATCTTTGATTCAGATCTGCCATCATGGCTAGGTAGAGATCGAATTCTTCCCGGCGATCGGGAAAAGCTTGGCAGAGGACGTCTCTGTAAATGCCGAAGGCGATGACGAATTCAGAGAATGAGAGATTGTTTTGTAATCTGGGATCGGATGACTTTAAGAAAACTGCCACGTCGCCGCAGTCCACCATTTTGCGATCAGCCGCGTGTGAGGGAAGCAGCAAGGTAGCTAAATTAATGTCCTTACCTTGAATGATGTTTGAACGTAGCAGAGGAGATACGGAAACTGCTGCCGGTGCAATGAAGCGCCTACCGAAAGTTTGCGCTGGCACAGCAGTAGAGAGGTTGAACTGCGTAGACGTAGATGGTCCTAATCCATGTATCTGAGCCGTAGGAAGAGCCGCTGTAGTCGTAGCGAAGGATGTGGAAGGAACAGCTTGGAATTCGCATGGATCGAACAGTGAAATACCGGCCGAGGAGGCGCCAGGAGGACAGCCGGGAGCGCATAAAGCAGATGCGCTTTCTAACATTTTTTAACCTGGAATCTAGGCTTTTAACAGTCTCTGAAAGGCCATGGATGGCCTGGATAAGTTGGCTGTTAGGATCTATCGATTTTTGAGGAGGAGACGAAGGAATAGCCGCAGAAGATTTGGGTCTTTTAGCAGCTCTGGGAGACGCCGACTTGGCTGTACGTTTCTTACCAGCTAGCTTGGGCTGAACAGACAGTGTTGGAGATGTCGGAAGGGGATCCGCAGGTGTAGCTGAAGAGCTGCCCAGGGTATTAGAAGCCAAAAGAATCAGATCGTCTCTCGACAGGTTGCTGGTGAGAGGAATGCCTTGGGCCTCTAGTGAGCTAATAATTCTTTCTGAAGGCCACTGAACCCACGGATAGTCGCGACTCTGGATACGAGAGCTGCGCCGTACAGCCGTTGGAGAGGGCGCAACTACATCTTCTTCTGAGTCTGTAAGATCAAAATCAACAATTGATTTTTGTGTCATTGTAGTTAGCGGATGAAACGCGAACACGTTAATGCC